>NW_015971584.1:0-3903 GCF_000835475.1 Cladophialophora bantiana CBS 173.52
GGGAGGAGACCCTGCTCATACCGCGTGTGACCCACAACCAGCTCATGCTATACTAGGATTGTTGCTGAGAACCCTAACCCAGTTAGGATCAGTGAGGATCCTTAACACGCTGGCTACGTTGCCGTGAGTGAGAATTTAGCTAAGGTTAATGGTATGCTGAATGGATTAGGTCCCCGTTAACCTATAGGTAGGTTGTCGTGCCCTCTAAGCTCTCATCGAGAGAGTAATTTCCGTTGCTGACAGTAGTTCGGCTATTCTAGCCGATTAGATGTAGATGTTTCTCACCCGATTCGGGTGATGAATCACTAATATCTATTTTAGGGAATGGCTTAAGTTCTAAGCATAGAGGCTTAAGCCTATGTTTCGAAAAGTCAACCGTGCTTATAAGGTTAGCGGCGATGCCGATCTCTCCGATCTTAGGGAGGTTTAGCATTTGCTAGACGTCTCAATGAACGTTTTCACCTTTTATTAGTAATATTAAGAGGTGGAGGAATAATACTGATTAGAACAGTGGCTCCCTCTCTCCCGGCCCCTTCTGCCTTCGTTAATGACGATGAGGAGGATTTTAGCTCGGGTTTCGGTATGCTTGTCCTTCCCACCCGATTCGAGTGAGAAATCACTAATAGTGAAATAGACTGGAGTGCTGGTTATTCCAGTGACTCCTCCTCTTCTCTCTCCTCTTCTCCAGCTTCGCCGGTCTTAAAGAAGGCTGTTGCCTCTTCCTTCTCTTTCGCTGCCGCCGTCCGCGCTCGCCAGAGAGTGCCGGACGTATGGTTAGCTACTCTTCGCGGCCCTAAAATGTGGGTCGAATATATGAATTAAGAACGTCTCTAGGCCTATGGCCGCTGAGACAACGATGTCTCTGGACGACGTCGTTCTTCTCGTTTGTGGTACTAACATTAGGGCTATATAGGATATAAGTGAACAGTAGGGCAACATTGTCCTTAGGAGGTAGGTCGGGACCTCCTTAAAACATAGGATATATGTGGATAGTAGGGCAATACTTATTCTTAGGGGTAGGTCGGGACCCCTAAAACGACCTGTAAGGGTATCGCCTTTACGTAGCGTAGGTTATAAGTAGCCCTTTATGGTGAAACTGAGTATACCCCCACTCGATTTAGGTAAGAGATATTTCTCATTAAGTACGTACGCCGTGCTTTTCGTCGAACTCTCTAATCATTTTTCGTATAAGGACACCGGTGAAGTGTTTCCTAGGTTCCCATGTATTGTGTTTATGGCCCCACCCTAGCCATTTAACTAACCAACGTCGTCTTACTCCCTTTTCTTAAGCGTCTAGAATCTATTCCATATCGAACTCTTCCTCTTCATCTACATTAATAGGTGGAGAAGGAAGAGTTCCTTAGCGTTAATGATAAGCCTAAAGGAGTGAAACGTAAAATGTTAAATGAATTCGTCTATAACGCTTAGATAGAGTAAGTTAATAGACATTTTTATCTATTCGTTGTTTAACGTGAAAAGGCCCTATATATTTATTAGAGAGTTTCTTACTAACTTTATATAACTTAATGTTTTTCGTTGAGAGCATAACTAGATCGCCCGCTATAAATTCTATATTCTTACGGTGCTAATCATAGTAGCTCTTAACCTTTTCTTACGTCCTTTGCTAGGATTCTCGTAAGTGAGCTCGTACAGCTAAAATCTCCTCAGTATTTTATCTTACTCTCTCATAAATTGAGAGCGGTTCCTTTCCACCTAATTCGGGTAAATAAAGACCTTTAAGATTTCTTTTTATACTGGGTTTATAGTTGTACACTATCTAGAACGATATAGCATTAATCGTACTATTTCGACTATTGTTAATAGCCCATTCTGCACTGCTAAGTAGTTCAGCCTAGTTACTTTGTTCGTTATTTAGATAGTATCTTAAGTAGTATTTAAGCACTTAATTTAGCCGCTCTATTTATCCGTCTGTCTATGAATGAAAAGCGGTTGATAGCTTTCTCTTAACCGTGAGATAATAGTACATCGTCTCCCAATATTTCGACGTAAATAGAGAGTCTCTGTCACTCACAATTATTTTAGGCATTCCATATCTCGAGAAGACTTCATTAATTAAGACCGTCCCTAATTCCTAGGCCGTTATGTCTTACTCATATAGAATGAGACGCACCATTTTTAAGTGTCTATCTACTACTATTAGCACCGCGTCGTAGACGCTATTCCGATGCTTAGACGGTGGTAGCCCTACGATGAAGTCCATAGTAATACCTTACTAGGGCTCCATCGGCGGAGCTAGAGGGACTAGCTCTCCATAAGGCTTGTGCCTTGGAACCTTCATCCTTTAGTACACATCATAAGTATCCACATACTCGTAAACGTCCCTCTTCACCCTAGGCCACCAGTAACAACGCTGAATAACTTCGAGCGTTCTAGCTCGCCTAAAGTGACCCCCGTCCCAAGGATCATCATGATTAACCCTCAGGATCTCAGCCTTAATCGTTGGATCATTGGGAATATAAATAAGTCCATTTCGTCGGACTATTCCCGCTTAATCTAGTGTCCAATGCCCTCCATCTACGGAGATTATCCACATTCGTGCGTCCACGAACCGATCAAGACTCTGCGCCTCCCGAATCTAAGCTTCCAGATTTACTCTCCCACCTAATTCGGGTGAGAAAGTCGGCGCTCTTTCTCTTTCAGGGGTCGCCTAGCTTACATTTACTAGGCGACCGTCCTCGATGAGTTTATTTAACCCATCGCTCTTCTACTCTAGCTCTACTTCGCCAGTAGAAGGTATTGGGCTAAAAATAGTGTTCCATTCACTGTCCCTTAGATGCGGTTTTCGTAACGACTGCGCTCTTGTTAATACCGCAATTCGAACAGCGCTAATCGATATCGATACTTCACCGTCTCCACCCGATTCGGGTGGAGGCTCTAAGCGTAGGGCTATAAGTTCATACAGTATATTGCCCTATTTATTAGCACTTAAAATTACTCGCTTATAATTAGGCCTTCTAGATAAGCCATTAGCGGGGTTTTTCTTATCTACCCTCCATTTAATACGAAAATTGAATACTGCTAGATCTTCTACCCAGCGTGTTTATCTCTTTCGAGCTAACACCTTTATATTTATAAAGTGGGTCAGCGCTTTATGATTAGTGACCATAGTCACTATCTTAGAGGGGGCTTCTAGGTAATGTCTTCATTCCTTAAATGCGTATATAATCGCTAGCATTTCCTAGTCACCCGTAGAGTACCGAATTTCCTTAGGTTTATATTTACGGGAGTAGAAGGCTATAGGTTTCCAAACGAATAAAGATTTCTTATCCGTTTTAGGTGAGGGAATAGTAACCTTCTAGGATAATATATCTTCTAGTTTACTGCTAGAGGTATCGATCTTCACTCTTACCTCTAGGTCTAGATCGTAATGATGGAGTAGAGGGGCTCTTTTAAAGCGCTTCTTAAGCTCTTGAAAAGCCTTATCTACTTTTAGGGTTCATTCTAGAGGGCTCTTCTTTACGCTATACTTTATTCCCTTTAGCAGATTGTTGGACACAGCCTTAAGAACCTGCGAAGGACGCACAGGGAAGGAAACTCAACCGAAGGGACAGCTTCGGGGAATGAGGCTGAAGGGATCACGTGACGTCCAAGAAAGGAAGGAGTTGGCCTGTTGACATGTTGGACTGGAGCATGCCAACATACCAACATACCATTCTACATTGCCTCATTCGGCAGGCCCGCACAAGTATATAGCTACGCTCTCTCCCCTATACAGTTGCACTCTCTTCGTAGCCAACTCATGTTATCTACTGGACTATACAGTTCTTAGTAACAGGGAGGAGACCCTGCTCATACCGCGTGTGACCCACAACCAGCTCATGCTATACTAGGATTGTTGCTGAGAACCCTAACCCAGTTAGGATCAGTGAGGATCCTTAACAC